>NC_057798.1:759880031-759884038 GCF_018294505.1 Triticum aestivum | reverse complement strand
AGGGGGGGGTATAATAATGCATTTAAATAATCAAAAAATGATTAAGTTAAATAGAAAAAAATTATTCATGTTTTTAGGGGGCAAAACTACTATTTATGTTTTTTCGGTCAGGTTCGGGTTTGGCATTTTCGGGCTGCTTTGTTAAGCATGGCTTGGTCCGATCCGGAGTATGATCGGGTCTCTATTGCATAGTTTAAATAATTTCTTAAAGTGTTTTCTAGTAAATGGAGTTATGCATAAAACATGAGTTTATATACTACACTCACTTTTATCGTGGTACGAGATATTATCATTCTAGAGGTTCACATGAGCGGAAAAGAAGATCATTGTACTTGAGGTATATGAACTTGCCATGTTTATTCACTTTAGTCCATCAAATTTGTAAAATGTAATGTCTAGTCCATGAACTTGGCTCATGGGTTAATTTTTATCTAGACTAAGCCGGTTAGAAAGAGCTACATGGGTTGGGCAATTGCTCCGATAACAAATCTCCCAGTCTAAAGGATGACCAGGGATGTTCACATAACACATATACACATCTAATATATACATGTGTTCCACCACTTTGATGTTCACATAACACTACACATTAAATACAACAAAGTATAAACATATAACTTTGCAATGTCACAGCAATGTCCTTCAGAACATTTGACCCTTCGGCCATTCCCTTCCCTTGAGAGTCAAGTTATCAATGACACACCACCTCGTGGATCCGCATTTTTTATGGTGAGGAAAGGTGTTCTACTCAACTTCGTCATCAAACAGTGCCCAGCAGTGCGCAAATCCACGAGGCCGTCTGGAAGTATTGCGGGCACTTGAAGCATCTCATCGCACAGTAGCCTAGCGATGCGCAAACCCACGAGCAAGCAAGTTCATTTGGACGGATATGCATAGTATTGTTGATTACTAGCTGGATATGCATAGTGTTGTTGATCACTAGCAAAACTGCGTAGTGTTGTTGATCACCAGCCGGACATGCATAGTATTGTTGATCACCAGCCGAATATGCATAGTTTTAAAGCCGGATGTGCATAGTTCTTGTTGCCCACTAGCTGAATATGTATGCATAGGTCTTGACAATTGTTTTATTTTGTAGCCACCCCGTGTGTGTACGTTCAAAAATTTGGAGAAGATAAACTTCACCGTCATGCATTCTTGGTTGAAGTTGAATAGGCAACCCAAGTGAAGCCTATTCATAGCCAAGACCGCCGTCCAAGCCACCGAGGAAGAAACCGGTGATCCAGCCGACCCAACAAAGGAACCGCCAAAGAAGATTAGAAGAGGGTTCCGGGGAAAGAAGTGGGAGGAGGAGAGGGCAAGGCGAGAAGGTGCAGCTGCCAAGTTGACAAAGAAGTTCGAGGACATCTTGTCAAAGAAGAAGGAGTCATACGTCAAGCGGTCCGACATCAAGGAGGAAAAAAAGACAGAAAGGTTCAAACTATTGATGGAGGCGGCCGGAAAGAAACTAGCACTCAAAGAGAATAGGACCTTGATCAAAGAGAACAAGGCCATGCCCGAGGAGAAGAAGGCGTTGCTCGAAGACAAGAAGGTGCAGATAGCAGCCGATGCGGAGGACACCAAGATGTTGACCTCGAATTTGGACGCTTTGGATGCCGACACAACAATAATCGTGCAAGTTGTCCGCTACAAGATGTTGGAGCGGCAGAAAGATGACTGGAGGCAGCGGACAAGGATGAGATGGATGCGGCAGAGGAGGAGGAAGCATAGGATGGTTACACGGCGCCGATAACACCTTGAGCATGGAAGCTCGAACTGCCGGTCCAGCAGGGCAGAAAATCTAATTTTCTGCACGGACTACCGGACTGATATTCTTTTATGGTCGGGCATGTAAAAACTACATAATACTTGCCTCTTTTCGGGTGTGATGTGATCGGGCATGTGATTCGATGCTGCTGTGATCCGATGTTCGTATGACCCGGCACGCGTATGGATAACACTTATTTGAATTTTAAATTGCCTTTTACTGACGGACACATACAAGACAACGTTGGATGGTCGACTCGGCATTAGTGTGGTCCCCTGTTCGCGGACCGAGGCAGGAGCAAATGCCCTAACCATTCAAGTTTTATCATTCCAAGAGTTGTCACGTCTCACAGAGTTTGATACAAGGCACACCAATACAAGGGCACTTGGATTTGGATATTTGCTTCAAGGATACACGTGGTGGTCGCTGTGCAAGGCAAGCGACTGTTGCGAGTTGCACCTTACATTACTTACTGTAAACAGTGTCATCCCCACCACGCCCGGGATCACGGATGGTCCTTCAAGAAACCAAGGAGGAGCTCGTTAACCTGCGCCGGGAACTGCTCCTGCACGAAATGGCTGCCCTCCGGGACGAAGGCGACCTTGAGGTCAGGCGCGAAGCCGGCCATCATGCCGCCCCTCACGGCGGCCTCGAACCCCGGCAGCTTCATCACGTAGTCGTTCTCCCCCATCACCATCAGCACCGGCACCTCGAACCTGGCGTCCAGCTGGGTCGCCATCTTGTCCAGGGACCCGTAGGGCATGCGGATCGGGAACCCGAAGCCGGAGTTCTCGTAGAGCGCGGCGTACACGTCGAGGTCCTCCTCCGTGAACCACTCCGGCAGGGGCGCGGAGCCGTCGGCGAGGTCCATGGTCTCCTGGCCTTGCTCGGCGACGGGGACCTCGCTGCCGGAGAAGAGCACGTAGATGGTGCGCACCACGCGCCGGATGTCGTACCGCCCGAAGTCCGCCTCCGCCCGCCCCGGCTGGCGCCACCGCAGCGGGTAGAAGCCCTCCGGCATGGTGCCGGCGAAGTCGAAGGGCACGGAGCTGAAGGGGATGCCCAGGCACGCCACGGCGCGGGTGCGGCCCGGGTGCCGCAGCGCGAAGTCGTACGCCGGCATGGCGCCGAAGTCCTTGCCCACAACGAACGCCTGCGCGCACGCACGCACGCACGCACCGAGGAATGAGAACAAGAAGACGACGGTCACTCATGGACGCTTGGGTTGGGGCCATGCTTTTTGTGGATGCTGCTTACCTTGGGGATGTCGAGGGCGTCGAGGATGGCGAGCACGTCGGCGACGAGGTCCTCCCAGGAGGGCTCCTCGTGCTCCGGCGGCTGGCCCGACAGGCCGTACCCGCGGCTGTCCGGCGCGATGGCGCGGTACCCTGCGGCGGCCACGGCCTGCATCTGGTGGCGCCACGAGTACCATATCTCCGGGAAGCCGTGAAGGAACACCACCGTCCCAAGCTCATCTGCAAGTGCAGATCAACACAAAGCATGCACACAGATCCATTAGCTGCTCAATTGCCCTGCAGCCCTGCTTACTCCATTGAATTTGGTGGGCTCGCCGGCCTGACCGCCATGGCTATGCCAACAAAAAAGAAAAGTCCCTCACCCTTTCCTACTTGAGCAACGTGCAGGCTGAGGCCGCGGACGGAGAGCTGTGTGTGCTCTATCTCCTGCGCCATTACTGCTCCTTCAGACCTCCAAGGCGGTGTGATCGATGCTTCTCTTTTATATGCACGTAGAAAGAAAGAATATTCTCTTTCCTGGATATACAGAGATGGAGCATACCGTTTTTGGCTTCCTGCAGCTCTTTGGCTTTTTTTTTCTAGACTAGACTAGAGGCCGGCTACGAACATAGTAATGTAGCATAGCACGCATCGATGGAATCGACAATCTAGCGTAGCCAAGGCGGTGTGATCTTAATTGCTTATTTTGTTGTGAAGGTGAGACTAGTAATCACCTTTTCTTTGAATGTGTTGTTGCTGTTGAGATGTGAGAAAATATACATAATGTTGTTGGGTGTATGCCCCAGCCTGGTTTAAAAAATGTGGCCGACAAATGGGAGAAACACAAATTCCTACAAGCTGAAAATATGCTCATCTCAGCTACTCTCTGGGTTATCTGAAGAAGTAGGAATGATATGTGTTTTAATAATGTCCCATGGATGGGAGTGCAGGTGATCCTGAGGAGCAGTGGCGGAGCTACATGCAATGCTGAGGGGGCCATTGCC
>NC_057798.1:759868519-759879686 GCF_018294505.1 Triticum aestivum | reverse complement strand
TCTCCGCTAGCTCCGCCACTACTGCGGAGAATTGCGGGTTTCTGCAATCAATGGATGATCATGTGCAAAGAGGCTGCAAGAGAGCGTGGAGAGGATGATATCTTCTCTGTGGGAGTTGTCCAGGCAGCCACCTCTGCTGCTTTGGGCAGAGCCAGGGTGAGGAAGAAGGAGTTGTGGATGCACTATTATATGAAGAAGAAAGCGGAAGGCTGGTTGGGCATGGAGAGTGAGATGCTCATTGAAGGATAAGAAGATAGATCCCATGTACCAGGCCTCCTGATGTGTGTCTTGAACCTTTAAATTCTGTCAGTAGACATTTGTTAGATAAATTGTAAGAGGTTTAAGTCAAATTATTATGGATTTCAGGCCGAATGGGAGCAAAACCCCTCCCGCGGGCTGTAATGAGCGTGGATTCTGTGGTTTCATGTTAAGTAATGGAACCGGGGCATGAGCCCTTTTCTTCAAATTTATAGCTATATCAGGCATCTTATGCCCATCCCCATTTTTTTAATGCCCCACCTCATGCCCCATCATTCAATTTCTTATACTTTGAGGGTTAAACTTTTGTCGTCTACGCCATCCCCCAAATAAACTTACCCCAACGTGAAAAGTTCTCTTCTCTTCTTCCATATTCTTCCTTCTTCTACACGGTCAACGATGACTTTCCGCTTAGAGATGGATGCCTTCTCGCAGGCAAAGGTGTCCCGTCTTTCGATGAGATGATGGATTTCGCTTTGGTAGAAGTCGACTTTGACGATCCGACTACGAACGTGCGAGGACATCGCGCCTTAGCAATCGCTAAACCAACTCCGAGAGGTTATTGACCACGCCGAAGCACGATCAACCTGACCACGAGGGTCTGTTTCCTGCGAGCAAACGAAGAACAAGCAAGAAACTGAGATTGCAATCTGGATATTGCGAATATAAGATGAAAGCTTTATTGATCAAGGTAGGGTCCTGTGACGCCTTTGTCTGGTCGTTGAACACAAACGAAGTATGCGAAGTTGCAGCTATGGCGAACTTTAATCTAAACAAAACCCAAAGTCTAAACGACGCCCTAAGGGCTGTATATATGGAGGAAGAGGGGGGAATTTCGTGGCCCCTGAGGGAGGGGTCCGAAACCAACCCTAACTCTTGTTTCCCCATACATACGGACTCTAAAAATAGCCTGTACTTATGTATTTCGAAATTACATGGGCCTGGCCCAATAAAAAGGTGACACAGCATCTAGAATAGCCTGTGGACGAAAATTATCAAGTAGCATCTTGTATATTTCGTCCAAGGCTTCATGCACTCATTATGGTGGCTTCAACGTCCTAAAATCATCACTTGTAGCTCTGTTCTTGTTCCCCTTGCGCATGCCATCATCTCCATGCTTGTTCTTGATCCAATGTTCATCCTTCTCCAAGCTAGGCCCTTCATTTGTAAGCAAAACAAATGTATCCAATTTAAGCAGCATCATATTCTCATGAACATTAGAATCATTACCAAGAAACGAAAGTACCTGGTAATTTAATTGGCGTGCACGAGCTCTAGTAATTGGTCCAGTATGTATAGCAGTAGGGGCTGTGGGTGTAACAATAGTATTGATGTCATCATCACTTCTCGCAGGAGGTAGAAGGGTGGGCTTTTCGATAAAGGATGGATTTTATTGACTTAATATATCAAAAGAATACAACCACAATGAGCACATACCATCAATTAATTAGAGTCCTACACTTAAGGGTTTTTCCCTCTACATGGCACGTTTCTTTTAGACCGAAGATGTTAGTTTATTAACTTTAATGAAGACTTAGAATGGATCAAAAACAGAATTAACAAACATGACTAGCAAATAACATTAATGAACTTAAGTTATATTAGAACACTCTAATTTCGTCGTCTCTAGCTCCACCAATCACATCCTGATGTTCTTCTTTGCACTCGGAAAACAAATCGCAGAAGACCATACACGCACAAGATCAACCAACTTTGAAGGTTTTGAATAGCCACATCAACCGTCCACCGTCAGTGGTGAGAATCTTAAACCATTGAATGCACCGTACCTAAAGACACATCCTCACAAGGCAGGTTATCAAACCAACACTTCATCGCCAAATTGTTGAAAGAAAATAGCATGATCACACTATGATGAAATGATTTTTTTTAAATACCACTAGCTCACCGATGTTGGTCGTGAAAGCTAGACACGCCAGGATGAGGATGGAGTTTGCAAACGATTATTAGTTATTCCACACTATGTCGCCCCCGCCTTGGCTACCCCACTGCCAAGGATGCACAAAAGTAACATATAAAGTTTTAGGGTCCGGATCCCCGGTCTCAGTGGCAAGAAGTCCGTGGGGGAGAAGAACCAACGTAATGGGCGATGGAGATCGTTGGTGACTAGGGTTTGTAACTGAAGGAAATATGCCCTAGAGGCAATAATAAAGTTATTATTTATTTCCTTATTTCATGATAAATGTTTATTATTCATGCTAGAATTGTATTAACCGGAAACATAATACATGTGTGAATACATAGACAAACATAGTGTCACTAGTATGCCTCTACTTGACTAGCTCGTGAATCAAAGATGGTTAAGTTTCCTAGCCATGGACAAAAGAGTTGTCATTTGATTAACGGGATCACATCATTAGGAGAATGATGTGATTGACTTGACCCATTCCGTTAGCTTAGCACACGATCATTTAGTATATTGCTACTGCTTTCTTCATGACTTATGCATGTTCCTGTGACTATGAGATTATGCAACTCCCGTTTACCGGAGGAACACTTTGTGTGCTACCAAACGTCACAACGTAACTGGGTGATTATAAAGGTGCTCTACAGGTGTCTCCGAAGGTACATGTTGGGTTGGCGTATTTTGAGATTAGGATTTGTCACTCCGATTGTCGGAGAGGTATCTCTGGGCCCTCTCGGTAATACACATCACTTAAGCCTTGCAAGCATTGCAACTAATTAGTTAGTTGCGGGATGATGTATTACGGAACGAGTAAAGAGATTTGCCGGTAACGAGATTGAACTAGGTATTGAGATACCGACGATCGAATCTCGGGCAAGTAACATACCGATGACAAAGGGAACAACGTATGTTGTTATGCGGTCTGATCGATAAAGATCTTCGTAGAATATGTGGGAGCCAATATGAGCATCCAGGTTCCGCTATTGGTTATTGACCGGAGACGTGTCTCGGTCATGTATACATTGTTCTCGAACCCGTAGGGTCCGCACGCTTAAGGTTTCGATGACAGTTATATTATGAGTTTATGAGTTTTGATGTACCGAAGGAGTTCGGAGTCCCGGATGAGATCGGGGACATGACGAGGAGTCTCGAAATGGTCGAGACGTAAAGATCGATATATTGGACGACTATATTCAGAGTTCGGAAAGGTTCCGAGTGATTCGGGTATTTTTCGGAGTACCGGAATGTTACGGGAATTCGCCGGGGAATATATGGGCCTTATTGGGCTTTAGGGGAAAGAGAGAGGAGAGGCTGGGCGCCCCCCTCCCAAGGCCTAGTCTGAATTGAACTAGGGGGAGGGGCTGCGCCCCCTCCTTCCTTCTCTTCTCTTCCCCCTTTCCTAGACTCCTACTCCTACTACTTGGAAGGGGGGGAATCCTACTCCCGGTGGGAGTAGGACTCCTCCTTGGCACGCCCTCCTTGGTCGGCCGCCCCCTCCCCCTTGGCTCCTTTATATACGGGGGCAGGGGGCACCTCCAGGAACACAAGTTGATCTTCGTGATCGTTCCTTAGCCGTGTGCGGTGCCCCCCTCCACCATATTCCACCTCAATATTATTGTAGCGGTTCTTAGGCGACGCCCTGCGTCGATAGAACATCAAGATCGTCACCACGCCGTCGTGCTGACGGAACTCTCCCTCGACACTCGGCTGGATCGGAGTTCGAGGAACGTCATCGAGCTGAACGTGTGCTAGAACTCGGAGGTGCCATAGTTTCGGTGCTTGATCGGTCGGACCGTGAAGACGTACGACTACATCAACCGCGTTGTCATAACGCTTCCGCTTTCGGTCTACAAGAGTACGTGGACAACACTCTCCCCTCTCGTTGTTATGCATCACCATGATCCTTGCGTGTGCGTAGGAATTTTTTTCAAATTACTACGTTCCCCAACAGTGGCATCCGAGCCTAGGTTTTATGCGTTGATGTTATAGGCACGAGTAGAACACAAGTGAGTTGTGGGCGATACAAGTCATACTTCTTACCAGCATGTCATACTTTGGTTCAGCGATATTGTTGGATGAAGCGGCCCGGACCGACATTACGCGTACGCTTACGCGAGACTGGTTTTACCGCCATGCTTTGCACACAGGTGACTAGCGGGTGTCTGTTTCTCCAACTTTAGTTGAACCGAGTGTGGCTACGCCCGGTCCTTGCGAAGGTTAAAACAACACTAACTTGACGAACTATCGTTGTGGTTTTGATGCGTAGGTAAGAACGGTTCTTGCTCAGTCCGTAGCAGCCATGTAAAATTTGCAACAACAAAGTAGAGGACGTCTAACTTGTTTTTGCAGGGCATGTTGTGATGTGATATGGTCAAGACATGATGCTATATTTTATTGTATGAGATGATCATGTTTGGTAACCGAAGTTATCGGCAACTGTTAGGAGCCATATGGTTGTCGCTTTATTGTATGAAATGCAAACACCCTGTAATTGCTTTACTTTATCACTAAGCGGTAGTGATAGTCGTAGAAGCAATAGATGGCATAAGGACAACGATGCTATGATGGAGATCAAGGTGTCGCGCCGGTGACGATGGCGATCACGACGGTGCTTCGGAGATGGAGATCACAAGCACAAGATGATGATGGACATATCATATCACTTATATTGATTGCATGTGATTTTTATCCTTTATGCATCTTATTTTGCTTTGATTGACGGTAGCATTTTAAGATGATCTCTCACTAATTATCAAGAAGTGTTCTCCCTGAGTATGCACCATTGCGAAAGTTCTTCGTGCTGAGACACCACGTGATGATTGGGTGTGATAGGCTCTACGTTCAAATACAACGGGTGCAAAACAGTTGCACACACGAAATACTCAGGTTAAACTTGACGAGCCTAGCATATACAGATATGGCCTCGGAACACGGAGACCGAAAGGTCGAGCGTGAATCATATAGTAGATATGATCAACATAGTGATGTTCACCATTGAAAGCTACTCCATCTCACGTGATGATCGGACATGGTTTAGTTGATTTGGATTACATGATCACTTAGATGACTAGAGAGATGTCTGTCTAAGTGGGAGTTCTTAAGTAATATGATTAATTGAACTTAAATTTATCATGGACTTAGTCCTGGTAGTATTTTGCAAATTATGTTGTAGATCAATAGCTCGCATTGTTGCTTTCATATGTTTATTTTGATATGTTCCTAGAGAAAATTGTGTTGAAAGATGTTAGCAGCAATGATGCGGATTGGATCCGTGATCTGAGGTTTATCCTCATTGCTGCATAGAAGAATTATGTCCTTAATGCACCGCTAGGTGACAGACCTATTGCAGGAGCAGATACAGACGTTATGAACGTTTGGCTAGCTCAATATGATGACTACTTGATAGTTTTACGCACCATGCTTTATGGCTTAGAACCGGGACTACAAAAACGTTTTTGAAGCATCATGGAACATATAAGATGTTTCAAGAGATGAAATTGGTATTTCAAACTCGTGCACGTGTCAAGAGGTATGAGACCTTTGACAAATACTTCGCCTAAAAGATGGAGGAGAATTGCTCAACTAGTGAGCAAGTACTTAGATGGTCTGAGTACTACAATCGCTTGAATCAAGTGGGAGTTAATCTTCCAGATAAGATAGTGATTGGCAGAGTTCTCTAGTCACCATCACCAAGTTACTGGAACTTCGTGATGAACTATAATGCAAGGGATGACGAAAACGATTCCCGAGCTCTTCGTGATGCTGAAATCGACGAAGGTAGAAATCAAGAAAGAGCATCAAGTGTTGATGATTGACAAGACCACTAGTTTCAAGAAAAGGGAAAGAAAGGGAACTTCAAGTAGAATGACAAGCAAGTTGTCACTCCCGCGAAGAAGCCCAAAGCTGGATCAAAGCCTGAAACTGAGTGCTTACGCTGCAAAGGAAATGGTCACTGGAAGCGGAAATGCCCTGAATATTTGGTGGATAAGAAGGATGGCAAAGTGAACAAAGGTATATTTGATATACATGTTATTGATGTGTACTTTACTAGTGTTTATAGTAGCCCCTGAGTATTTGATACTTGTTCGGTTGCTAAAAAAATTAGTGACTCGAAATAGGAGTTACAGAATAAACAGAGACTAGTTGAGGGTGAAGTGACGATGTGTATTGGAAGTGGTTCCAAGATTGATATGATCATCATCGCACACTCCCTATACTTTCGGGATTAGTGTTAAACCTAAATAAATGTTATTTGGCGTTTGCGTTGAGCATGAATATGATTTGATCATGTTTATTGCAATACGGTTATTCATCTAAAATCAGAGAATAATTGTTGTTCTGTTTACATGAATAAAACCTTCAAATGGTCATACACCCAATGAAAATAGTTTGTTGGATCTCGATCGTAGTGATACACATATTCATAATATTGATGCCAAAAGATGCTAAGTTAATAATGATAGTGCAACTTATTTGTGGCACTGCCGTTTGAGTCATATCGGTGTAAAGCGCACGAAGAAACTCCATAAAGATGGATTTTCGGAATCACTTGGTTATGAATCATTTGATGCTTGCGAACCGTGCCTTTTGGGCAAGATGACTAAAACTCCGTTCTCCGAAACAATGGAACGAGCTACTGACTTATTAGAAATAATACATACCGATGTATGCGATCCAATGAGTGTTGATGCTCGTGGAAAGTATCGTTATTTTCTGACCTTCACAGATGATTTGAGCAGATATGGGTATATCTACTTAATGAAACACAAGTCTGAAACATTTGAAAAGTTCAAAGAATTTCAGAGTGAAGTGGAGAATCATCGTAACAAGAAAATAAAGTTTCTACGATCTGATCGTGGAGTAGAATATTTGAGTTACGAGTTTGGTCTTCATTTGAAACAATGTGAAATAGTTTCACAACTCACGCCACCTGGAACACCACAATGTAATGGTGTGTCCGAATGTCGTAATCGTACTTTACTAAATATGGTGTGATCTATGATGTTTCTTATCGGTTTACCACTACCGTTTTGGGGTTATGCATTAGAGACAGGTGCATTCACGTTTAATAGGGCACCATCTAAATCCGTTGAGACGACACCGTATGAACTATGGTTTAGCAGTAAACCTAAGCTGTCGTTTCTTAAACTTCGGAGTTGCGATGCTTATATGAAAAAGGTTTTCAACCTGATAAGCTCAAACCCAAATCGGAGAAGTGCGTCTTCATAGAATACCCAAAGGAAACTGTTGGGTACACCTTCTATCACAGATCTGAAGGCAAAACATTCTTTGCTAAGAATGGATCCTTTCTAGAGAAGGAGTTTCTCTCGAAAGAAGTGAGTGGCAGGAAAGTAGAGCTTGATAAGGTAATTTGTACCTTCTCCCGAATTGGAAAGTAGTTCATCACAGAAATCAGTTCCAGTGATTCCTACACCAATTAGTGAGGAAGCTAATGATGATGATCATGAAACTTCAGATCAAGTTACTACAAAACCTCGTAGGTCTTCCAAAGTACAGTCCGCACTAGAGTGGTACAGTAATCCTGTTCTGGAAGTCATGTTACTAGACCATGATGAACCTATGAACTATGAGGAAGCGATGATGAGCCCAGATTTCGCGAAATGGCTCTAGGCCATGAAATCTGAGATGGGATCCATGTATGAGAACAAAGTGTGGACTTTGGTGGAGTTGCCCGATGATCGGCAAGCCATATTGTATAAATGGATCTTCAAGAGGAAGACAGATGCTGATAGTAGTGTTACTATCTACAAAGCTCGACTTGTCACAAAAAGGTTTTTGACAAGTTCAAGGTGTTGACTACAATGAGATTTTCTCAACTGTAGCGATGCTTAAGTCTGTCCGAATCATGTTAGCAATTGCCACATTTTATGAAATCTGGCAAATGGATGTCAAAACTGAATTCCTTAATGGATTTATTAAAGAAGAGTTGTATATGATGCAACCAGAAGGTTTTGTCAATCCTAAAGGTGCTAACAAAATGTTCGAGCTCCAGTGATCCATCTATGGACTGGTGCAAGCATCTCAGAGTTGGAATATATGCTTTGATAAGTTGATCAAAGCATATAGTTTTATACAGACTTGCGGTGAAGCCTGTATTTACAATAAAGTGAGTGGGAGCACTACCGCCTTTCTGATAAATATATATGAGTAACATATTGTTGATCAGAAATGATGTAGAATTTTTCTGGAAAGTATAAAGGAGTATTTGAAAGGAGTTCTTTAAAAAGAAAGACCTCAGTAAAGCTACTTACATATTGAGCATCAAGATCTATAGAGATAGATCAAGACGCTTGATAAGTTTTTCAATAAGTACATACCTTGTCAAGATTTTGAAGTGGTTCAAAATGGAACAGTCAAAGAAAGAAGTTCTTGCCTGTGTCGCAAAGGTGTGAAGTTGAGTAAGACTCAAAACCTGACTATGTCAGAAAATAGAAAGAGAATGAAAAGTCATTCCCTATGCCTCAGTCATAGGTTCTATAAAGTATGCTATGCTGTGTACTAGACCTATTGTATACCTTGCTCTGAGTTTTGCAAAGGAATACAATTTTGATCTAGAGTAGATCACTGGACAGCGGTCAAGAATATCCTTAATGAGGACTAAGGATATGTTTCTCGATTATGGAGGTGACAAAAGGTTCGTCATAAAGGGTTACGTTGATACATGTTTTGGCACTGATCCAGATGACTCTAAGTCTTAATATGGATACATATTGAAAGTGGGAGCAATTAGCTAGAGTAGCTCCGTGCACAGCATTGTAGACATAGAATATTTGCAAAATACACACGGCTCTGAATATGACAGACTCGTTAACTAAACTTCTCTCACAAGCAAAACATGATCATACCTTAGTACTCTTTGGGTGTTAATCACATAGCGATGTGAACTAGATTATTGACTCTAGTAAAACCTTTGGGTGTTGATCACATGACGATGTGAACTATGGGTATTAATCACATACAGATGTGAATATTGGTGTTAAATCACATGGTGATGTGAACTAGATTATTGACTCTAGTGCAAGTGGGAGACTGAAGGAAATATGCCCTAAAGCCAATAATAAAGTTATTATTTATTTCCTTATTTCATGATAAATGTTTATTATTCATGCTAGAATTGTATTAACCGGAAACATAATACATGTGTGAATACATAGACAAACATAGTGTCACTAGTATGCCTCTACTTGACTAGCTCGTGAATCAAAGATGGTTAAGTTTCCTAGCCATGGACAAAAGAGTTGTCATTTGATTAACGGGATCACATCATTAGGAGAATGATGTGATTGACTTGACCCATACCGTTAGCTTAGCACACGATCGTTTAGTATGTCGCTACTGCTTTCTTCATGACTTATACATGTTCCTGTGACTATGAGATTATGCAACTCCCGTTTACCAGAGGAACACTTTGTTTTTGGAAATATGCCCTAGAGGCAATAATAAAAGGGTTATTATTATATTTCCTTGTTCATGATAATTGTCTTTTATTCATGCTGTAACTGTATTATCCGGAAATCATAATACACGTGTGAATACATAGACCATAACATGTCCCTAGTGAGCCTCTAGTTGACTAGCTCGTTGGTCAACAGATAGTCATGGTTTCCTGACTATGGACATCAGATGTCATTGACAATGGGATCACATCATTAGGAGAATGATGTGATGGACAAGACCCAATCCTAAGCATAGCACAAGATCGTGTAGTTTGTTTTGCTAGAGCTTTTTCAATGTCAAGTATCTCTTCCTTAGACCATGAGATCGTGTAACTCCCGGATACCGTAAGAGTGCTTTGGGTGTACCAAACGTCACAACGTAACTGGGTGACTATAAAGGTGCACTACAGGTATCTCCGAAAGTGTCTGTTGGGTTGACACGGATCGAGACTGGGATTTGTCACTCCGTATGACGGAGAGGTATCTCTGGGCCCACTCGGTAATGCATCATCATAATGAGCTCAAAGTGACTAAGTGGTTGGTCACGGGATCATGCATTACGGTACGAGTAAAGTGACTTGCCGGTAACGAGACTGAACAAGGTATTGGGATACCGACGATCCAATCTCGGGCAAGTAACGTACCGATTGACAAAGGGAATTGTATACGGGGTTGATCGAATCCTCGACACCGTGGTTCATCCGATGAAATCATCGTGGAACATGTGGGAGCCAACATGGGTATCCAGATCCCGCTGTTGGTTATTGACCAGAGAGTCGTCCGGTCATGTCTGCATGTCTCCCGAACCCGTAGGGTCTACACACTTAAGGTTCGGTGACGCTAGGGTTATTAGGAAGACTTGTATGTGATTACCAAATGTTGTTCGGAGTCCCGGATGAGATCCCGGACGTCACGAGGAGTCCCGGAATGGTCCGGAGGTGAAGATTTATATATGGGAAGTTGTCATGCGGACACCGGAAAGTTTCGGGGGCATATCGGTATTGTACCGGGGCCACCGGAGAGGTTCCGGGGGTCCACCGGGAGGGGCCACCCCTCTCGGAGGGCCACATGGGCCGCAAGGGGCAGGGAGCCAGCCCCTGGAGGGATGGGCGCGCCCCCCACCTTGGGCCCATGCGCCTAGGGTTTGGGGGGGAACCCTAGAAGGGGCGCCCCCTTTGCTTGAGGGGCAAGTCCCCCCTCCCTGGCCGCCGCCCCCCCTCTAGATCCCATCTAGAGGGGCCGGCCCCCCTTGCCCCTTCCCCTATAAATAGAGGGGTGAGGGGAGGGCTGCAGTACACAACCAAAGGCGCAGCCCCTCCCCTCCCCAACACCTCTCCTCCTCCGTACGTGCTTGGCGAAGCCCTGTCGAAGTACTGCTGCACCAACACCACCACGCCGTCGTGCTGCCGTTGGAGCTGTCTTCCTCAACCTCTCCTTCCTCCTTACTGGATCAAGACGGAGGAGACGTCGTCCGTCCCGTACGTGTGTTGAACACGGAGGAAACGGATCAACACACGTACGGGACGGA
>NC_057798.1:759853535-759868129 GCF_018294505.1 Triticum aestivum | reverse complement strand
GATGACCAAGTGCTGAACGGACAGCACCTCCGCGTTCAACACACGTACGGGACGGACGACGTCTCCTCCGTCTTGATCCAGCAAGGAGGAAGGAGAGGTTGAGGAAGATTGCTCCAACGGCAGCACGACGGCGTGGTGTTGTTGGTGCAGCAGTACTCCGACAGGGCTTCGCCAAGCACGTACGGAGGAGGAGAGGTGTTGGGGAGGGGAGGGGCTGCGCCTTGAGTTGTGTCCAGCAGCCCTCCCCTCACCCCTCTATTTATAGGGGAAGGGGCAAGGGGGGCCGGCCCCTCTTGATGGGATCTAGAGGGGGGGCGGCGGCCAGGGAGGTGGGACTTGCCCCCCAAGCAAGGGGGGCGCCCCCTTTAGGGTTTCCCCCCCAACCATAGGCGCATGGGCCCAAGGTGGGGGGAGTGCCCAGCCCTCCAGGGGTTGGCTCCCTGCCCCTGGTGGCCCATGTGGCCCTCCGAGAGGGGTGGCCCCTCCCGGTGGACCCCAGAACCTCTCTGGTGGCCCCGGTACAATACCGATATGACCCCAAATTCTTCCGGTGTCCGTATGACAACTTCCCATATATAAATCTTCACCTTCGGACCATTCCGGAACTCCTCGTGACGTCCGGGATCTCATCCGGGACTCCAAACAACATTCGGTAATCACATACAAGGCTTCCTAATAACCCTAGCGTCACCGAACCTTAAGTGTGTAGACCCTACGGGTTCGGGAGACATGCAGACATGACCGAGACTGCTCTCCGGTCAATAACCAACAGCGGGGTCTGGATACCCATGTTGGCTCCCACATGCTCCTCGATGATGTCATCGGATGAACCACGATGTCGAGGATTCGATCAAACCCCGTATACAATTCCCTTTGTCAATTGGTACGTTACTTGCCCAAGACTCGATCGTCGGTATCCCAATACCTTGTTCAGTCTTGTTACCGGCAAGTCACTTTACTCGTACCGTAATGCATGATCCCGTCACCAACCACTTGGTCACTTTGAGCTCATTATGATGATGCATTACCGAGTGGGCCCAGAGATACCTCTCTGTCATACGGAGTGACAAATCCCAGTCTCGATCCGTGTCAACCCAACAGACACTTTCGGAGATACCTGTAGTGCACCTTTATAATCACCCAGTTACGTTGTGACGTTTGGTACACCCAAAGCACTCTTACGGTATCCGGGAGTTACACGATCTCATGGTCTAAGGAAGAGATACTTGACATTGAAAAAGCTCTAGCAAACGAACTACACGATCTTGTGCTATGCTTAGGATTGGGTCTTGTCCATCACATCATTCTCCTAATGATGTGATCCCGTTATCAACGACATCCAATGTCCATAGCCAGGAAACCATGACTATCAGTTGATCAACGAGCTAGTCAACTAGAGGCTCACTAGGGACATGTTATGGTCTATGTATTCACACGTGTATTACGATTTCCGGATAATACAGTTATAGCATGAATAAAAGACAATCATCATGAACAAAGAAATATAATAATAACACTTCTATTATTGCCTCTAGGGCATATTTCCAACAGTCTCCCACTTGCACTAGAGTCAATAATCTAGTTACATTGTGATGAATCGAACACCCATAGAGTTCTGGTGTCGATCATGTTTTGCTCGCGAGAGAGGTTTAGTCAACGGATCTGCGACATTCAGATCCATATGTACTTTGCAAATATCTATGTCTCCATCTTGAACATTTTCACGGATGGAGTTGAAACGACGCTTGATGTGCCTGGTCTTCTTGTGAAACCTGGGCTCCTTGGCAAGGGCAATAGCTCCAGTGTTGTCACAGAAGAGTTTGATCGGCCCCGACGCATTGGGTATGACTCCTAGGTCGGTGATGAACTCCTTCACCCAAATAGCTTCATGCGCTGCCTCCGAGGCTGCCATGTACTCCGCTTCACATGTAGATCCCGCCACTATGCTCTGCTTGCAACTGCACCAGCTTACTGCTCCACCATTCAACATATACACGTATCCGGTTTGTGACTTAGAGTCATCTAGATCTGTGTCGAAGCTTGCGTCGACGTAACCCTTTACGACGAGCTCTTCATCACCTCCATAAACGAGAAACATGTCCTTTGTCCTTTTCAGGTACTTAAGGATATTCTTGACCGCTGTCCAGTGTTCCTTGCCGGGGTTACTTTGGTACCTACCTACCAAACTTACGGCAAGGTTTACATCAGGTCTGGTACACAACATGGCATACATAATAGATCCTATGGCTGAAGCATAGGGGATGACACTCATCTCTTCTTTATCTTTTGCCGTGGTCGGGCATTGAGCCGAGCTCAATCTCACACCTTGCAATACAGGCAAGAACCCCATTTTGAACTTCTTCAAAATCTTATCAAGGTATGTGCTTTGTGAAAGACCTATGAGGCGTCTCGATCTATCTCTATAGATCTTAATGCCTAATATATAAGCAGCTTCTCCAAGGTCCTTCATTGAAAAACACTTATTCAAGTAGGCCTTAATGCTGTCCAAAAGTTCTATATCATTTCCCATCAAGAGTATGTCATCTACATACAATATGAGAAATGCTACAGAGCTCCCACTCACTTTCTTGTAAACGCAGGCTTCTCCATAAGTCTGCATTAACCCAAATGCTTTGATCATCTCATCAAAGCGAATGTTCCAACTCCGAGATGCTTGCACCAGCCCATAAATGGATCGCTGGAGCTTGCATACTTTGTTAGCGTTCTTAGGATCGACAAAACCTTCCGGCTGC
Organism: Triticum aestivum; assembly: GCF_018294505.1. Lineage (NCBI taxonomy): Eukaryota > Viridiplantae > Streptophyta > Magnoliopsida > Poales > Poaceae > Triticum > Triticum aestivum. The sequence goes on along the minus strand of NC_057798.1, from coordinate 759,865,376 downwards.
ATCATATACAGTTCTTCCTTAAGATGCCCATTAAGGAATGCCGTTTTGACGTCCATCTACCATATCTCATAATCATAGTATGTGGCAATTGCTAACATGATTCGGACGGACTTTAGCTTCGCTACGGGAGAGAATGTCTCGTCGTAGTCAATCCCTTGAACTTGTCGATAACCCTTAGCGACAAGTCGAGCTTTATAGATGGTAACATTTCCATCCGCGTCCGTCTTCTTCTTAAAGATCCATTTGTTTTCTATCGCTCGCCGATCATCGGGCAAGTCTGTCAAAGTCCATACTTTGTTTTCATACATGGATTCTATCTCGGATTTCATGGCTTCAAGCCATTTGTTGGAATCTGGGCCCGCCATCGCATCTTCATAGTTCGAAGGTTCACCGTTGTCTAACAACATGATTTCCAGGACAGGGTTGCCGAACCACTCTGGTGCGGAACGTGTCCTTGTGGACCTACGAAGTTCAGTAGCAACTTGATCCGAAGTACCTTGATCATCATCATTATTTTCCTCTTCAGTTGGTGTAGGCATCACAGGAACATTTTCCTGAGCTGCACTACTATCCCGTTCAAGAGGTAGTACTTCATCGAGTTCTACTTTCCTCCCACTTACTTCTTTCGAGAGAAACTCTTTTTCCAGAAAGCATCCGTGCTTGGCAACAAAGATTTTGCCCTCGGATCTTAAGTAGAAGGTATACCCAACGGTTTCCTTAGGGTATCCTATGAAGACACATTTTTCCGACTTGGGTTCGAGCTTTTCAGGTTGAAGTTTCTTGACATAAGCATCGCATCCCCAAACTTTTAGAAACGACAGCTTAGGTTTCTTCCCAAACCATAATTCATACGGTGTCGTCTCAACGGATTTAGACGGTGCCCTATTTAAAGTGAATGTAGTTGTCTCTAGAGCGTATCCCCAAAATGATAGCGGTAAATCGGTAAGAGACATCATAGACCGCACCATATCCAATAGAGTGCGATTACGACGTTCGGACACACCGTTACGCTGAGGTGTTCCAGGCGGCGTGAGTTGTGAAACGATTCCACATTTCCTTAAGTGTGTACCAAATTCGTGACTTAAGTATTCTCCTCCACGATCTGATCGTAGGGATTTTATCTTTCGGTCACGTTGATTCTCTACCTCATTCTGAAATTCCTTGAACTTTTCAAAGGTCTCAGACTTGTGTTTCATTAAGTAGACATACCCATATCTACTCAAGTCATCAGTGAGAGTGAGAACATAACAATATCCTCCGCGAGCCTCAACGCTCATTGGACCACACACATCGGTATGTATGATTTCCAACAAGTTGGTTGCTCGCTCCATTGTTCCGGAGAACGGAGTCTTGGTCATCTTGCCCATGAGGCATGGTTCGCATGTGTCAAATGATTCATAATCTAGAGACTCCAAAAGTCCATCAGCATGGAGCTTCTTCATGCGCTTGACACCAATGTGACCAAGGCGGCAGTGCCACAAGTATGTGGGACTACGTTATCAACTTTACATCTTTTGGTATTCACGCTATGAATATGTGTAACATTACGCTCGAGATTCATTAAGAATAAACCATTGACCATCGGAGCATGACCATAAAACATATCTCTCATATAAATAGAACAACCATTATTCTCGGATTTAAATGAGTAGCCATCTCGTATTAAACGAGATCCAGATACAATGTTCATGCTCAAACTTGGCACCAAATAACAATTATTAAGGTTCAAAACTAATCCCGTAGGTAAATGTAAAGGTAGCATGCCGACGGCGATCACATCGACTCTGGAACCATTCCCGACGCGCATCGTCACCTCGTCCTTTGCCAGTCTACGCTTATTCCGCAGCTCCTGCTGTGAGTTACAAATATGAGCAACGGCACCGGTATCAAATACCCAGGAGTTACTACGAGTACTGGTAAGGTACACATCAATTACATGTATATCAAATATACCTTTGGTGTTGCCGGCCTTCTTATCCGCTAAGTATTTGGGGCAGTTCCGCTTTCAGTGACCCTTCCCCTTGCAATAAAAGCACTCAGTCTCAGGCTTGGGTCCATTCTTTGACTTCTTCCCGGTAACTGGCTTACCGAGCGCGGCAACCTCCTTGCCGTCCTTCTTGAAGTTCTTCTTACCCTTGCCCTTCTTGAACTTAGTGGTCTTATTGACGATCAACACTTGATGTTCCTTTTTTATTTCAACCTCTGCTGACTTCAGCATGGAAAATACTTCAGGAATGGTCTTTACCATCCCCTGCATATTGTAGTTCATCACAAAGCTCTTGTAGCTTGGTGGGAGCGACTGAAGGATTCTGTCAATGACTGCCTCATCAGGGAGGTTAATATTCAGCTGGGTCATACGGTTGTGCAACCCAGACATTTTGAGTATGTGCTCACTGACAGAACTATTTTCCTCCATCTTACAACTATAGAACTTGTCGGAGACATCATATCTCTCGACCCGGGCATGAGCTTGGAAAACTAGTTTCAGCTCCTCGAACATCTCATATGCTCCGTGATGCTCAAAACGCTTTTGGAGCCCCGGTTCTAAGCTGTAAAGCATGCCGCACTGAACGAGGGAGTAATCATCAACACGTGTCTGCCAAACGTTCATAACGTCTTGGTTCTGTGGGATGGGTGCTTCACCTAGCGGTTCATCTAGGACATATGCTTTCTTGGCTGCAATGAGGATGATCCTCAAGTTCCGGACCCAGTCCGTATAGTTGCTGCCATCATCTTTCAGCTTGGTTTTCTCTAGGAACGCGTTGAAGTTCATGTTGACATGAGCGTTGGCCATTTGATCTACAAGACATATTTTTGCAAAGGTTTTAGACTAAGTTCATGATAATTAAGTTCATCTAATCAAATTATTAAAATGAACTCCCACTCAGATTAGACATCCCTCTAGTCATCTAAGTGTTACACGATCCGAGTCGACTAGGCCGTGTCCGATCATCACGTGAGACGGACTAGTCATCATCGGTGAACATTCTCATGTTGATCGTATCTTCCATACGACTCGTGTTCGACCTTTCGGTCTCCGTGTTCTGAGGCCATGTCTGTACATGCTAGGCTCGTCAAGTTAACCCTAAGTGTTTTGCATGTGTAAAACTGTCTTACACCCGTTGTATGTGAACGTAAGGATCTATCACACCCGATCATCACGTGGTGCTTCGAAACGACAAACTTTAGCAACGGTGCACAGTTAGGGGAGAACACTTCTTGAAATTGTTGTAAGGGATCATCTTATTTACTACCGTCGTTCTAAGTAAACAAGATGCATAAACATAATAAACATCACATGCAATTATATAGTAGTGACATGATATGGCCAATATCATATAGCTCCATTGATCTCCATCTTTAGGGCTCCATGATCATCTTGTCACCGGCATGACACCATGATCTCCATCATCGTGTCTTCATGAAGTTGTCACGCCAACGACTACTTCTACTTCTATGGCTAACGCGTTTAGCAATAAAGTAAAGTAATTTACATGGCGTTCTTCAATGACACGCAGGTCATACAAAAAAATAAAGACAACTCCTATGGCTCCTGCCGGTTGTCATACTCATCGACATGCAAGTCGTGATTCCTATTACAAGAACATGATCTCATACATCACAATGTATCATTCATCATTCATCACAACTTCTGGCCATATCACATCACATGACAATTGCTGCAAAAACAAGTTAGACGTCCTCTAATTGTTGTTGCATCTTTTACGTGGCTGCAATTGGGTTCTAGCAAGAACGTTTTCTTACCTACGAATAACCACAACGTGATTTTGTCAACTTCTATTTACCCTTCATAAGGACCCTTTTCATCGAATCCGCTCCAACTAAAGTGGGAGAGACAGACACCCGCCAGCCACCTTATGCAACTAGTGCACGTCAGTCGGTGGAACCGGTCTCACGTAAGCGTACGTGTAAGGTTGGTCCGGGCCGCTTCATCCCACAATACCGCTGAAGCAAGATAAGACTAGTAGCGGCAAGCAAGTTGACAAGATCTACGCCCACAACAAAATTGTGTTCTACTCGTGCAATAGAGAACTACGCATAGACCTAGCTCATGATGCCACTGTTGGGGAACGTTGCAGAAAATTAAAAAATTTCCTACGGTTTCACCAAGATCCATCTATGAGTTCATCTAAGCAACGAGTCAAGGGAGTGAGTTTGCATCTACATACCACTTGTAGATCGAGTGCGGAAGCATTCAAGGGGATGGTGATGATGGAGTCATACTCGCCGTGATTCGGATCACCGATGACCAAGTGCTGAACGGACAGCACCTCCGCGTTCAACACACGTACGGGACGGACGACGTCTCCTCCGTCTTGATCCAGCAAGGAGGAAGGAGAGGTTGAGGAAGATTGCTCCAACGGCAGCATAACGGCGTGGTGTTGTTGGTGCAGCAGTACTCCGACAGGGCTTCGCCAAGCACGTACGGAGGAGGAGAGGTGTTGGGGAGGGGAGGGGCTGCGCCTTGAGTTGTGTCCAGCAGCCCTCCCCTCACCCCTCAGTTTATAGGGGAAGGGGCAAGGGGGGCCGGCCCCTCTAGATGGGATCTAGAGGGGGGGCGGCGGCCAGGGAGGGGGGACTTGCCCCCCAAGCAAGGGGGGCGCCCCTTTTAGGGTTTCCCCCCCAACCCTAGGCGCATGGGCCCAAGGTGGGGGGCGCGCCCAACCCTCCAGGGGCTGGCTCCCTGCCCCTTGTGGCCCATGTGGCCCTCCGAGAGGGTGCCCCTCCCGATGGACCCCCGGAACCTCTCCGGTGGCCCCGGTACAATACCGATATGACCCCGAATTCTTCCGGTGTCCGTATGACAACTTCCCATATATAAATCTTCACCTCCGGACCATTTCGGAACTCCTCGTGACGTTCGGGATCTCATCCGGGACTCCGAACAACATTCGGTAATCACATACAAGTCTTCCTAATAACCCTAGCATCACCGAACCTTAAGTGTGTAGACCCTACGGGTTCGGGAGACATGCAGACATGACCGAGACTGCTCTCCGGTCAATAACCAACAGCGGGATCTGGATACCCATGTTGGCTCCCACATGCTCCTCGATGATGTCATCGGATGAACCACGATGTCGAGGATTCGATCAAACCCTGTATACAATTCCCTTTGTCAATCGGTACGTTACTTGCCCGAGACTCGATCGTCGGTATCCCAATACCTTGTTCAGTCTCGTTACCGGCAAGTCACTTTACTCGTACCGTAATGCATGATCCCGTCACCAACCACTTGGTCACTTTGAGCTCATTATGATGATGCATTACCGAGTGGGCCCAGAGATACCTCTCCATCATACGGAGTGACAAATCCCAGTCTCGATCCGTGTCAACCCAATAGACACTTTCGGAGATACCTGTAGTGCACCTTTATAATCACCCAGTTACGTTGTGATGTTTGGTACACCCAAAGCACTCTTACGGTATGCGGGAGTTACACGATCTCATGGTCTAAGGAAGAGATACTTGACATTGAAAAAGCTCTAGCAAACGAACTACACGATCTTGTGCTATGCTTAGGATTGGGTCTTGTCCATCACATCATTCTCCTAATGATGTGATCCCGTTATCAACGACATCCAATGTCCATAGCCAGGAAACCATGACTATCAGTTGATCAACGAGCTAGTCAACTAGAGGCTCACTAGGGACATGTTATGGTCTATGTATTCACACGTGTATTACGATTTCCGGATAATACAATTATAGCATGAATAAAAGACAATCATCATGAACAAAGAAATATAATAATAACACTTTTATTATTGCCTCTAGGGCATATTTCCAACATTAACCTCCCGGACGAGGCGGTCATTGACAGAATCCTTCAGTCGCTCCCACCAAGCTACAAGAGCTTTGTGATGAACTACAATATGCAGGGGATGGTGAAGACCATTCCTTAAGTATTTTCAATGCTGAAGTCAGCAGAGGTTGAGATCAAGAAAGAACATCAAGTGTTGATGGTCAATAAGACCACTAAGTTCAAGAAGGGCAAGGGCAAGAAGAACTTCAAGAAGGACGGCAAGGAGGTTGCCGCGCCCGGTAAGCCAGTTACCGGGAAGAAGTCAAGGAATGGACCCAAGCCTGAGACTGAGTGCTTTTATTGCAAGGGAAAGGGTCACTGAAAGCGGAACTGCCCCAAATACTTAGCAGATAAGAAGGCCGGCAACACTAAAGGTATATTTGATATACATGTAATTGATGTATACCTTACCAGTACTCGTAGTAACTCCTGGGTATTTGATACCGGTGCCGTTGCTCATATTTGTAACTCACAGCAGGAGCTGCGGAATAAGCGGAGACTGGCGAAGGACGAGGTGACGATGCGCGTCGGGAATGGTTCCAAGGTCGATGTGATCGCCGTCGGCACGCTACCTCTACATTTACCCACGGGATTAGTTATGAACCTCAATAATTGTTATTTGGTGCCAAGTTTGAGCATGAACATTGTATCTGGATCTCGTTTAATGCGAGATGGCTACTCATTTAAATCCGAGAATAATGGTTGTTCTATTTATATGAGAGATATGTTTTATGGTCATGCCCCGATGGTCAATGGTTTATTCTTAATGAATCTCGAGCGTAATGTTACACATATTCATAGCGTGAATACCAAAATATGTAAAGTTGATAACGATAGTCCCACATACTTGTGGCACTGCCGCCTTGGTCACATTGGTGTCAAGCGCATGAAGAAGCTCCATGCTGATGGACTTTTGGAGTCTCTCGATTATGAATCATTTGACACATGCGAACCATGCCTCATGGGCAAGAAGACCAAGACTCCGTTCTCCGGAACAATGGAGTGAGCAACCAACTTGTTGGAAATCATACATACCGATGTGTGCGGTCCAATGAGCGTTGAGGCTCGCGGAGGATATCGTTATGTTCTCACTCTCACTGATGACTTGAGTAGATATGGGTATGTCTACTTAATGAAACACAAGTCTGAGACTTTTGAAAAGTTCAAGGAATTTTAGAATGAGGTAGAGAATCAACGTGACCGAAAGATAAAATTCCTACGATCAGATCGTGGAGGAGAATACTTAAGTCACGAATTTGGTACACACTTAAGGAAATGTGGAATCGTTTCACAACTCACGCCGCCTAGAACACCTCAGCGTAACGGTGTGTCCGAACGTCGTAATCGCACTCTATTGGATATGGTGCGGTCTATGATGTCTCTTACCGATTTACCGCTATCATTTTGGGGATACGCTCTAGAGACAACTACATTCACTTTCAATAGGGCACCGTCTAAATCCGTTGAGATGACACCGTATGAATTATGGTTTGGGAAGAAACCTAAGCTGTCGTTTCTAAAAGTTTGGGGATGTGATGCTTATGTCAAGAAACTTCAACCTGAAAAGCTCGAACCCAAGTCGGAAAAATGCGTCTTCATAGGATACCCTAAGGAAACCATTGGGCATACCTTCTACTTAAGATCCGAGGGCAAGATCTTTGTGGCCAAGAACGGATCCTTTCTGGAAAAAGAGTTTCACGCGAAAGAAGTAAGTGGGAGGAAAGTAGAACTCGATGAAATACTACCTCTTGAACGGGATAGTAGTGCAGCTCAGGAAAATGTTCCTGTGATGCCTACACCAACTAAAGAGGAAAATAATGATGATGATCAAGGTACTTCGGATCAAGTTGCTACTAAACTTCGTAGGTCCACAAGGACACGTTCCGCACCAGAGTGGTACGACAACCCTGTCCTGGAAATCATGTTGTTAGACAACGGTGAACCTTCGAACTATGAAGAGGCGATGGCGGGCCCAAATTCCAACAAATGGCTTGAAGCCATGAAATCCGAGATAGAATCCATGTATGAAAACAAAGTATGGACTTTGACAGACTTGCCCGATGATCGGCGAGCGATAGAAAACAAATGGATCTTTAAGAAGAAGACGGACGCGGATGGTAATATTACCGTCTATAAAGCTCGACTTGTTGCTAAGGGTTATCGACAAGTTCAAGGGATTGACTACGATGAGACATTCTCTCCCGTAGCGAAGCTGAAGTCCGTCCGAATCATGTTAGCAATTGCCGCGTACTATGATTATGAGATATGGCAGATGGACGTCAAAACGGCATTCCTTAATGGACATCTTAAGGAAGAACTGTATATGATGCAGCCGGAAGGTTTTGTCGATCCTAAGAACGCTAACAAAGTATGCAAGCTCCAGCGATCCATTTATGGGCTGGTGCAAGCATCTCGGAGTTGGAACATTCGCTTTGATGAGATGATCAAAGCGTATGGGTTTATGCAGACTTATGGAGAAGCCTGCGTTTACAAGAAAGTGAGTGGGAGCTCTGTAGCATTTCTCATATTATATGTAGATGACATACTCTTGATGGGAAATGATATAGAACTTTTGGACAGCATTAAGGCCTACTTGAATAAGTGTTTTTCAATGAAGGACATTGGAGAAGCTGCTTATATATTAGGCATTAAGATCTATAGAGATAGATCGAGACGCCTCATAGGTCTTTCACAAAGCACATACCTTGATAAGATTTTGAAAAAGTTCAAAATGGATCAGTCCAAGAAGGGGTTCTTTCCTGTATTGCAAGGTGTGAGATTGAGCTCGGCTCAATGCCCGACCACGGCAAAAGATAAAGAAGAGATGAGTGTCATCCCCTATGCTTCAGCCATAGGATCTATTATGTATGCCATGCTGTGTACCAGACCTGATATAAACCTTGCCGTAAGTTTGGTAGGAAGGTACCAAAGTAATCCCGGCAAGGAACACTGGACAGCGGTCAAGAATATCCTGAAGTACCTGAAAAGGACAAAGGACATGTTTCTCGTTTATGGAGGTGACGAAGAGCTCGCCGTAAAGGGTTAAGTCGACGCTAGCTTCGACACAGATCTGGATGACTCTAAGTCACAAACCGGATACGTGTATATGTTGAATGGTGGAGCAGTAAGCTGGTGCAGCTGCAAGCAGAGCGTCGTGGCGGGATCTACATGTGAAGCGGAGTACATGGCAGCCTCGGAGGCAGCGCATGAAGCTATTTGGGTGAAGGAGTTCATCACCGACCTAGGAGTCATACCCAATGCGTCGGGGCCGATCAAACTCTTCTGTGACAACACTGGAGCTATTGCCCTTGCCAAGGAGCCCAGGTTTCACAAGAAGACCAGGCACATCAAGCGTCGTTTCAACTCCATCCGTGAAAATGTTCAAGATGGAGACATAGATATTTGCAAAGTACATACTGATCTGAATGTCGCAGATCCGTTGACTAAACCTCTCTCACGAGCAAAACATGATCAACACCAGAACTCTATGGGTGTTCGATTCATCACAATGTAACTAGATTATTGACTCTAGTGCAAGTGGGAGACTGTTGGAAATATGCCCTAGAGGCAATAATAAAAGGGTTATTATTATATTTCCTTGTTCATGATAATTGTCTTTTATTCATGCTATAACTGTATTATCCGGAAATCGTAATACGCGTGTGAATACATAGACCATAACATGTCCCTAGTGAGCCTCTAGTTGACTAGCTCGTTGGTCAACAGATAGTCATGGTTTCCTGGCTATGGACATCAGATGTCATTGACAACGGGAACACATCATTAGGAGAATGATGTGATGGACAAGACCCAATCCTAAGCATAGCACAAGATCGTGTAGTTTGTTTTGCTAGAGCTTTTTCAATGTCAAGTATCTCTTCCTTAGACCATGAGATCGTGTAACTCCCGGATACCGTAAGAGTGCTTTGGGTGTACCAAACGTCACAACGTAACTGGGTGACTATAAAGGTGCACTACAGGTATCTCCGAAAGTGTCTGTTGGGTTGACACGGATCGAGACTGGGATTTGTCACTCCGTATGACGGAGAGGTATCTCTGGGCCCACTCGGTAATGCATCATCATAATGAGCTCAAAGTGACTAAGTGGTTGGTCACGGGATCATGCATTACGGTACGAGTAAAGTGACTTGCCGGTAACAAGACTGAACAAGGTATTGGGATACCGACGATCGAGTCTCGGGCAAGTAACGTATCGATTGACAAAGGGAATTGTATATGGGGTTGATAGAATCCTCGACATCGTGGTTCATCCGATGAAATCATCGTGGAACATGTGGGAGCCAACATGGGTATCCAGATCCCGCTGTTGGTTATTGACCAGAGAGTCGTCTCGGTCATGTCTGCATGTCTCCCGAACCCGTAGGGTCTACACACTTAAGGTTCGGTGACGCTAGGGTTATTAGGAAGACTTGTATGTGATTACCGAATGTTGTTCGGAGTCCCGAATGAGATCCCGGACATCATGAGGAGTTCCGGAATGGTCCGGAGGTGAAAATTTATATATGGGAAGTTGTCATGCGGACACCGGAAAGTTTCGGGGGCATATCGGTATTGTATCGGGGCCACCGGAGAGGTTTCGGGGGTCCACCTGGAGGGGCTACCCCTCTCGGAGGGCCACATGGGCCGCAAGGGGCAGGGAACCAGCCCCTGGAGGGTTGGGCGCGCCCCCCACCTTGGGCCCATGCGCCTAGGGTTTGGGGGGGGAACCCTAGAAGGGGCGCCCCCTTTGCTTGGGGGGCAAGTCCCCCCTCCCTGGCCGCCGCCCCCCCTCTAGATCCCATCTAGAGGGGCCGTCCCCCCTTGCCCCTTCCCCTATAAATAGAGGGGTGAGGGGAGGGCTGCAGTACACAACCAAAGGCGCAGCCCCTCCCCTCCCCAACACCTCTCCTCGTCCGTTACGTGCTTGGCGAAGCCCTGTCGGAGTACTGCTGCACCAACACCACCACGCCGTCGTGCTGCCGTTGGAGCTGTCTTCCTCAACCTCTTCTTCCTCCTTGTTGGATCAAGACGTAGGAGACGTCGTCCGTCCCGTACGTGTGTTGAACGCGGAGGTGCTGTCCGTTCGGCACTTGGTCATCGGTGATCTGAATCACGGCGAGTACGACTCCATCATCACCCTTCCCTTGAACGCTTCCGCACGCGATCTACAAGTGGTATGTAGATGCAAACTCACTCCCTTGACTCGTTGCTTAGATGAACTCATAGATGGATCTTGGTGAAACCGTAGGAAAATTTTAATTTTCTGCAACGTTCCCCAACATTTGTGTGCTACCAAACGTCACAACGTAATTGGGTGATTATAAAGGTGCTCTACAGGTGTCTCCGAAGGTACATGTTGGGTTGGCGTATTCCGAGATTAGGATTTGTCACTCCGATTGTCGGAGAGGTATCTCTGGGCCCTCTCGGTAATACACATCACTTAAGCCTTGCAAGCATTGCAACTAATTAGTTAGTTGCGGGATGATGTATTACGGAACGAGTAAAGAGACTTGCCGGTAACGAGATTGAACTAGGTATTGAGATACCGATGATCGAATCTCGGGCAAGTAACATACCGATGACAAAGGGAACAACGTATGTTGTTATGCGGTCTGACCGATAAAGATCTTCGTAGAATATGTGGGAGCCAATATGAGCATCCATTCTTTCGCTATTGTTTATTGACCGGAGACGTGTCTCGGTCATGTCTACATTGTTCTCGAACCCGTAGGGTCCGCACGCTTAAGGTTTCGATGACAGTTATATTACGAGTTTATGAGTTTTGATGTACCGAAGGAGTTCGGAGTCCCGGATGAGATCGGGGACATGACGAGGAGTCTCGAAATGGTCGAGACGTAAAGATCGATATATTGGACGACTATATTCGGAGTTCGGAAAGGTTCCGAGTGATTCGGGTATTTTTCGGAGTACCGGAGAGTTACGGGAATTCGCCGGGGAGTATATGGGCCTTATTGGGCTTTAGGGGAAAGAGAGAGGAGAGGCTGGGCGCCCCC